>NC_090265.1:119272143-119309643 GCF_040414725.1 Anabrus simplex
GGAATTTGGGAGGATGTAAAAAGGCAGATGGAGTGTGTCTGCCATTACAATGAAAATTGCCCAGCTTGATTGTGACTGGTAGTGGAAAATAGAGCCTGTCACTTCAATGAAAATTCCCTTACCCAGTCTTCACATGATAAAATACGTATGGTGACTTCCCGTGGCATTTCTAGGGTAACGTTAAGAGGCATGCAATAATTTAATACAATGTCTCACACAATGTGTACTCCACTTAACCTAGAACATTGTATACAATGTGCAATTCCGTAGCGAAGCACGGTTATATCAGGTAGTCATTTATATATACAAGAAAACATAAACGTCCAATAATACTGCCTTGAGGATTTCCCCTCTTAATTATTACAGAGTCAGACAAAGCTTCGCCTATTCTAATTCTCTGAGATCTAATTTCTAGAAATACACCAACCCATTCAGTCACTTTTTTTTCTAGTCGAAATGCACTCATTTTCTTCCAGCAGTCTCCCTTGATCGACCCTATCAAATGTCTTAGACAGGTCAATCCATTTGACCTCCTTAATCCAGGATATCTGCTATACCTTGCTGGAATCCTACAAGTTGAGCTTCAGTGGAATAACCTTTCCTAAACCCGTTCTGCCTTCTATCGAACCAGTTATTAATTTCGCAAACATGTCTAATATAATCAGAAAGAATGCTTTCCGAAAGTTTACATGCAATGCATGTCAAACTGACTGGCCTGTAATTTTTACCTTTATTGCTATCACACTTTCCTTTATACACAGGGACTACTATCGCAACTCTCCGTTCATTTGGTAGAGCTCCTTCATGCAAACAATAATCAAACAAGTACTTCAGATATGGTACTCTATCTCAACCCATTATCTTTAGAGTATCCCCAGAAATCTTATCAATTCAAGCTGGTTTTTAAGGTTTATCTTCTGTATCTTATTGTAAATGTCGTCCATATCATAGGTAAATTTTAATACTTATGTACTGTTGGTCACCTCCTCTATCTATACATTATCTTTGTAACCAACAATCTGTACATAATGCTGACTGAATACTTCTGCCTTTTGGATATCCTGACATACACACTCCCTTTGTTCATTAATGATTCCTGGAATGTCCTTCTTGTAATCTGTTTCTGCCTTAAAGTACTGCACCGGGAAATGATTGTGAGGTTTGAGCATGGGAAGAATCTCAGGTAGTGTCCGGTGTTTTTGGAGCAGGTAAGGAGAAGGATAGTATCGCAGGGCGAATAATAGATGGTAATTCTTTTTTTATAAAATGTATTAATAATAGCCACAGATATATCACCCTGCACTTGCAACTCAATTTGGTAGTTAATATTTGTCAAAAATGTAAAATCAAAGATTTATGTTATGATCTTCTTGAAGTCTGTTTGCTTGAGAATAAAGAATAATTATCACTCTTCCATATGACATGAATAACCTACAGTCTTTCTACTTTAACTGTAAACACAAAATATCAATTTGCACCTGGGATCAGTTCATTACTTATGGTGCTGACCTATAGTCTTTCTAAATTTTAAACTACAAAAATGAACACACACTTGTCATGGAAAGTTTGATAAATTAATTAAATATCTGATTTCTTGCTGAATGTCTTTCAGTTCGTTTAAATGGAAAATGAAATTAATAAAGCACTTGAAAATCATAAAGTTCATCTAGGTAATGTGAATTCAAATGAATTAATAACTTTGAAAATGAATTTACAGCAAAATGTGAACTTCTTTTCAATGACGATAAAATTATGAATTAATATCCACACGAAGCACTTGTAATAGCACTGTACTGGACTAAGTGCTTTGTAAAAAGTCAGTCAGATGTGATTACTCACTCAGAATACGAGAAGATCTGCTTACGAGTGTTGGAGTTGGAGACTTGGTGTCTGGAACATTCCGCGGAGTGCGGGCGAAGACTCGAACTCAGCACCGGCGATGTTCAGTGAAGATACCACGTCAATGTCCCTCGCCGACTTCCCTCGATGGGTACCATAACTGAAGAAACTATGTAAATCCCTCGTAGGAAACGACGTTTGATGTAGCAGGATCTCGTAGCACTTTTGCCAAGATTTCCGTTCTTCTTGGTGGAAATATCGGAACACGGAAAGTTCAATTGGCGCTATTGAATTCACAAATATCACGGATATTAATATTACACACTGTCGTAATGCACAGTTCTATTCTTACACTGATTTTTTTTGGTGTTGAATTAATATTCACAGTCCATGCTGCAGAAAACACAGTTCTTATATACACAATTCATGGGCTTGAGATGTAACACAGTTTGTAATCGTCACTAATTATGTCTGAAAAACGATTGTAAAGTAATAAACACAGTCCACAAGCACTTGAAAATGTGATTTGTAACAGTCTGTATCACAGTCTCTGAACAAATATTATTAACAGATCAAGGCGATTTTATGGTTGTATTTACACCACACTAGTCTGTTCTACTTAATATTATTGTAAAAAGTCCTTAATGTACACTGGGTTCCTCACAGTGGTGATCGAAAGATCGAGAAAGTGCACTAGGAAAATAGTTAAGTCTTGCCCTGTTATGGGACGAATGCCGAGTAAATAAAGTTACACACAGTTCACTGATATATTATCGTAAAAGAAATATGTATTAGAATGATTGAAGTTGTCGTAAATTATGATTTTAGTTTACCACACGCAATGATGTAGGATATTATCACAGTTTTAGAAATATGTGAAATTAGTACAGTTCACGATGTCGTGTATTAGTCCGTAAAATATTGGACACTTCAATTCTCACTCCAAATTATAGATTTACTCTGTTAATAAATTCACAAGTGTTATATTACGATAATTCACCTTGAGAAACGTCTAGGATCTTACCGTCGTCGCGGCGCGTCGGAAACTTCACGTACGGTACGACGTTCTTTCACTCTTTCAACAGCGTTCGATTACGGCCATGATTATGTCGTCGCGAATCGCGACGGAGCATACTTTTTGCACACACTGTGCACACACACACTAGTCTGTACATGGGACTGGCTATGGCCTTGGCCCAGTGGCCTATATATACACGTCTGGTGGGCAGCGCTTGGAATCAGGTGATGAGGGGGCGAGTATTTCTCCCAAACTTTAAATTGTCATATTTCGGAAACCACTGGATGGATTGATTACAAATTTGCAGAGTTTTGTTTCCAGAACATTGGCTACATTAGCGTTGGTCTCGTGTTAATCGGTCCAGGCATTAAAAAGTTCATGAAAATAGCCGAGAAACTTCTGTAGGGGAAGTAAGCTGCAAGCGGCGGTGACGTCACTTGACCTTGCTTGACTTGCGTTCTCGCTCGTGGAGTGCAGTAGGTACGAGAACATTCTATTACACAGCTGTTCACGTATCGGAACTGAATTGTATGCTAGAAAATAAAATTTGTAACTTCTATGTGCCAGGGCCTATGCCTTCCTGGTACAGTACCTATACATACTCTTCCATTTTTCACTAAAATTTGTATGACTGCCAATTATGCTTGCCATCATGTTATCTTCAGTTGACGTCTTTGCTAGATTAAGTTTCCTAGTAAGTTCCTTCAATTTCTCCTTACTTACACAGCTATTTCTGACTCCATTTCTTTCCAGTCAGCACCTCCTTCTTAGTCTCTTTACTTCTCTGTGATAATATACCATTCCTTACCAACTGTAAAGGTACAAACCTGTTTTCACATTCCTCAACAATTGCTTTAAACCCACCCCAGAGTCTGTTTACATTTGTATTTACTGTTTTCCATCGATCATAGTTACTTTTGAAAAACTCCCTCGTGCATATTTTACCAGCCATTTGGTACTGACTAATAGACCTACTTTTAATACCTTCCTTTCTATCACATTTATTTTTAACTACGACGAAAACATATTTGTGTTCATTAATACCATCTATTACTTCTGTTTCTCTATACTGCTCATTTGGTTTTTACCAGCACGACGTCCAGAATACTCAATAATCTTCCCTCTAGTTGTTTCCATCACTTTCTGAATCATATGTCCTTCCCATTTTAATTTACTTGCCATTTGTTGGCCATGCTTCCTGTACGGGTAACTTCAAGTGCAAAGCTCCCGGTAAGTTGTGACTATGAAGTTTGAAACGAATATACATTCAAACACTATACTCTCATTGTAATAAAAATCGCATTAATTCAGCTTCCGAACTGAAGACGTTCTAAACTGTAATTAATAATGGCGTGTTGCTTCCGGAGAGGCCTGGTACTGATCTTTCGATTTGACGCCGTGTAGGAGAGTTGCGTGTCTGTGAAGATGAGGCCTTATCAAGGATGAATTCTAGTGCTAAAAACGGCACAAACAGCCATATCCGAACGAGAGGTATGAACTATTAGAAGTTGAAATCTCGGACCCTGTCGAGAATCAAACCCGTGACCCCATGGACCAAAGGCCAGCTTGCTAAACATTTAGCCAAGGAGCCGGTCGTTCTGAAGCGACATCACCTAGGTGATCTGACAACCGGTTTCGACATTCCGATTATGCGACTGTCTAGCAACGAAAGCCATTCTATTTGATGACACAGCGACACAATGATCTTTAACACGTCAGGAGTGTCATGATTCTAGACCACCCATCAAGAATAGACAATCTCTGCCAGGATAAAGCTCACGAATTTGGGATCACGGGTCGGACACTCTACCACTAATCCATCTAGGCACCTATTAAGTTTCGCAAATTTATATTTATAAGAATGTCATCGACTCATGATAACTCGATAAAGACACTATATCGCAACCAGGCAACGATGGATACATTTTCATGAGCACCGCTCACTGTATTATATACTAAAGTGGATCTCAAAACGTATGTTGGTAGAAGATTTTTTTAGTAACATTCTTTTGTCTTTGAATGTAGTCACATGCGGCTTGTACCTGACAGCTGGTTTTAATGCTCCCTTCATTCATAAAATCATTGTGTCATAATCTGTACGCATTCTTTTAAATATACAGTTATCCCAATATCGTTTATTACTTTTCGGGAAGGAATCTCATATAATCCATGACTTTTGAGGTAATACATTTTCAATGCAAATGTGTTTTCATTATTTTGTAGGTGATGGGATATCCGAGGCATGTGTGCAATTTAAAGGATTTTGAGTGTTCAACTGGAATATTTGTAAGCTATTAAGGACTTCGAGTATTCGGTTGGAGGACCTCCGCAGATTAATCCTCCCGACACAAAGTCTCACTCTCCAGGACACTGCCCTTGAGGCGTTGGAGGTGGGATCACTCGCTGAGTCCGAGGGAGAAATCAACCTTGCACGGTAAACGGATGAAGAAAGAAAGATTACCGACTGAACAAAAAATATACCAGAAAGAAAGATAACTATTTGATTAATGAGTAGACCTACAGGATGGGTGGCAATTAGCTCCCTAGTTTCGTAAGTCCATAAGTTTTCATAATTGTTGAGGTTTCTTAATGAAAGTTTTTTTGTTATGGTATCCCTGAGAATACCCTGACCTGCACTAGCATGTTCTTCCAGTGAACGACGAGATGGCAGAAAGGTTGACTTTAAAAGAGCGCGGCCAGGTTGCTTCGCGGTTTGAAGTGTGGCGATCTGTGGCCCTTGTTTAGCGATGGTGGTGGGGTGTTCATGGTCCTTATGCCACACTTGATGCTAAAACCATTAGGAATTGTCACACCAAGCTAATGAAAACTGGGTCAGTTATGGATAAACCAAGAAGAGGACGATCTTCGGTAGCGCGATCGCCAGAAAATTTTGCGGCAGTGAGGGAGTTATTCGCTGGCAGTCCTGGTAAATCAACACGCCAGGCAGCTCGTGACAGTGGAATCAACAGGCATACAATGCGTGTTGTGTTAAAGAAGGACCTTGTCTGGAGACCATGGAAGTCCCATTATGTTCAGGAGTTATCGTTGGGAGACGACTGGCCGGATCTGTTCAAAAGCATGACCTTCCTGTACGTTTACGTCGTTTGGTCAATAACGCAGGGGCATATGTGGAATTTAAGTGTGGTACAGCCATTCTCATTGTCCTGAGAACCGAACTCAACTTGTTGCGTGTGAAAATATTCGTTAGCAAAAACTTATGGACTTTTAAAACTAGGGAGTTACTTCCCACCCACCCTGTATATATGAATTTATAATGGGTAAGCGAGTTACAATGCTGAGACTTATCATATATGCCCCTTGAATATGTATTTGAAATATTGCATAACTCTGTGGGCTCATTTTAAAAGGGATAGCTTTGTTGAAGTCAGTTGGTTAACGGACGCTTTCTGGACGCGCGAAGTTGGAGACCAGGCGGTACCTAGCCTTGTATCAGCGTTCAGTTTGAAAATTTCAAGTAAGTTAGTTGGGAGTGTCGCAGTATCGCCTGTGTGCGGCACATGTGAAAGAGGCAAATCGGGAGCTTGGAGGCGGAGTTTCTGGGGGCTGGGATCCCCAGAACAGTGACTTCATAACTACCAATTTCGTTCGCCGCAGTCCTGGACCATCATTATTTTACGTATGAAATTTGTTATCAAACCTATGATCCACGGTTTTGATACGTCCAATGAGTTAATCGTCAATTTACAGCTACCTGTGTGTAGGAATATTAATTACCTTTAATTATGGTAAAGAATTGACCTATTTCATCGGCTCAGTGCTTTGTCCTCAGACGGCGGTTAAACCGTCATGGTATTGTATCGTGGGAGTTCCCCGCGTTTGAATAAAGCTTGGTAATCTTTAAAAAGCGAGGAATGTGCTCTCATAGTCTTTCTCATCCGTTTTTCATATTCAGTCTTGTCTGATAGGCAGTCGTTGCAGCCAGTTGTATGCCTTTGTGCTTTCAAGAGTGGCGCTTTGTTCAAGTTAGTCGTTAGAACAATTTATCGCTAACTGTGAGACATTATAATGAGACTATAAGAATCCTCTAGTTTCAAAACCCGTAACGACATTTTTTTAAAATTGAGATAAGCATAGCAGTAGATTTCCAAGGATGAATTCGATCGGTTGGTGAACCTCTGAGTCTCAAAACTCGGTAAGTTACATAGAACGAGGTGCTTGAAAATCACTGTTAAATTCAAAATCCTCTATATCCACCACCAGTTACGTTCAAAAGCCTCTATGTGTATCAACCAATGAGAAATTTCAGATATATTGAGGAATAATAATGACGTCACTTGTTTAGCAGTGCAGCCAACTCTTGCGATCTTCTCTTAAATACAGATACTAATGGACCCGAATGAAGACAAAACAGTGTGATTGTCAGAGGATAATTTGAACGTATTCACGGGGATTTTGGTTAGAGTAAAAGGCTTAATAACTGGAGAAAGGGCAAGTTGTCCGTTCTTTCTACCTCGCACAGGAGAATTCTAAAGCAGTGTGTTGGCAATATGCGTTACTCTGATAGTAGGTGGCTTCCTAGTGCATTAAGGAGAAAGCGATTTGTTGTCCATTTCCTTGGCATCATTTGTTGAAAAATGAGGGACGAAACTTTTCTTGTTGCTAAAGCAACTCCAGGAAGAGGGCGAAAAAGGTTGCGGCAGGTGGATACTTGGAAAAGATCAAGGGAAAAGTGAGAAAGGTGAATAATATTTAGCGATTAAAGTATTATTGACGTGCTTGTAGTTACATTGTTGACTGTCATTAAGACGTTTGTATTCATGATTACTAGGACAAGAATGCAAAACAGTTGTTTAAAATGTGATTCAGTGATCTTATATTGTTTAACATCATTTTCGTGACAAGAGCTGAAGTAAAGTGAGTTAGTTTCAAAATGCTCCATATCCAGTAGTATTCATGATTAAGAGTTTCAAAATCCCCTATGTTAGCATTCGAGATTCAAAACCTCCTACGTTCATTTTTAACACTGATTTTACTGCATATGAATATCTCTTAATGTATTTTATACAACTTCTAATTGCTTCTGGATCCTATTTGCATGTTTAGATAACACAAATTGTTCAATAACATTTCAAGAATAACCTGTCAAAGAAAAAGTCACTTCCTGAAAAATTTATAGAAGTGGATATAGAGGATTTTGAATCTAGAGGATTCATAAGTCCCTGTGCGACTGAATTTATTCATATTCGGGAGTGAACAGTCCGAGTTACAGTGGCAGTTACCTCTGGCCTGTGTGTAAAGATACGGTATCGCCAAAGTGCGGGCTTGGCACGGAACTATTAACTGTAAGAGACGGTATAAGTGCTCGATGTTATAAAGCCCGGGGACTTAATTTGCATCTGCGCGGTGTACAAACTGTAATCGGTTCGCGTATCGTCGTCGCGATTGTATCGAATGCGTTCCGTTATTTAGCGCTCTTGTGTATTGCTATGCCTGGGATCCGATCCCTGAACTAACGGTGTGTGAACGGGACCATATCATATATCGGCTGCTACCCAAAACCAGCCATTCTTTTAGGCATACGTATGTACTTTGAGCGGAGAAGAAATCCTAACAACATTCCCATTATAGGAGCACCAAAAGGTATTTACATTGAACATGCCAATGTATGTGAAGGTTTTGGATGTTAGTTTGCCATAGAACTATGACTTTTTCTGTGTTCGTGATTGCCTGGGTTCCCCAGAATCCGAATACCCTGTAGCCGTCTCATGACGGGTGGATTGGTTACCACCTAGGGTAATGTTGATTTCTTTCACGAATCATCACAGCTTGTAATCAAAGATTGGTCCAGTGTTTCCACTAAGAAATTAATAGGGCCTACCAGGGATTGCTAGTTCCTGGAACGTAACTATACAGCCGTACCTACTAGGTAAACAGACGCTGACTACTTTGCCGCTCGATCTGAGTCAGACGCGAGGTGGATTTTATCTTTGGTTCTTCCGCCCTCTCAGCCATTGAGACTCATGTCCTCTTCTGCCATCGAAGTCATTGACCAGAGTTCTAGTTTCCTCAGTTGATTCGCGAATGCTTATTTGACTACGTCCTATTCACACTTGTCCTGTATATCCACAAGAAACTTCCCCCACTAATTCTACTTCTTCTTCTTCTTCCTCTTATTATTATTATTATTATTATTATTATTATTATTATTATTATTATTATTATTATTATTGTACCGGTTGGTACACCTCTATGCCGCACATTTAAATCTTACGCCTTAAAGTACTCCTCTACAGGAGAAACAGTGAACTTGGAACTGGACCTACTTCACCTCTCCTCTGAAGATGTCCCTGTGTGAATTTCAAGTTGTTTTTGTTTACTATTTATCAAGAAGTTTGGACATTATCTCATAGATGTCACTGCCGAAAAGCTATGATCATGCACCCTGGTGCGAAGTGAAGGAACTTTTTTGAAGAAATTTTGTACTCATAAGTTGTTTTCTTTACTAAATTTTGTTCATTCTTTTGTGGGTTGGCAATATTTAGCTTTTCCTTCCGCCAGTCTTGAAGTTAGCCAATCAATAATTTCTGTAATTCA
The DNA here is from genome assembly GCF_040414725.1 of Anabrus simplex. Lineage (NCBI taxonomy): Eukaryota > Metazoa > Arthropoda > Insecta > Orthoptera > Tettigoniidae > Anabrus > Anabrus simplex. Next base: position 119,281,556 of record NC_090265.1, read on the forward strand.
TTTTCAGCCAATCCCGTATTTCTTCTTCGATTTTGTGTGTAACTGTTTAATGTAGCCAATAAAAACCTGGGGGTGTGTCGTAATTATTCATGAAAGTTCTCGAACTTTCCCCGAGGGTTTATAAACTGCGGATTTTCTCGTCTCTCGGGCACTCGATCAACATCTAACTAAGTGTGTGGATGTAAAGCAGGAGGCGGGAAGCGCCTCTTTCATCAGGTAGCAGGTCTTCAGTCAGGTAATGGCCGTTTAACATCTTTATTTCTTGCTAGCTCAGCAGTTTAAAACGCGGGAAAGGTCCGAAACGTTTACAATGTAACCTAATTTCCTAAATATGTAATTTTCTGCCGGCTTATGTAAAAACTTAATTAAATTTGTAACTATAATTCGGGGATAGAGAGTGATTTACACTCTCGAGCTCCCCTTAATTTTGGTTTGAGGTGATCCGAGTATCTGAATTTTTCTCTTCCGTAATGTTTAAATTTCCTTCTTATACGGGTCACCTGTATAGATTGGGAATAGCCCCTGTGTCATCGGCCTAGTGCCTTTTAGGTTTTAAGAATGCATGTGTAGGAGTGCAAATACTCGCCTCCATTCCTTTTGGTTTTTCGGGCCAGTTTCTTAACCTGTTCTTTTTCTGCTAAGGTCTAGTAGGTTGGGTACAAGATACCCCCGTGTCATGCTTGTAAGTTGTGCCTTGATGGCAATTAATTGTAAAGTCTGGTATGGCCTTCAATAGGCTTGAAAATCTGAGAGCAGGTCAGCTCTTTTATGAGTTGTAAAAGTGCCTCCAGGAGGCTTGATATTGTAAATGACGGAGCTGGTGCTCCATGTTTAGGGGATTTTTGCCCTTTGAACAAATTGGTATTTGGTAATGCGGAGCTAGGAGCTCAAACTTGTAAAAACTAGGGGCTTGTAGCCCAAGAGTGTTAAAATTCTGAAATCTTGGATCCTTCCTAGTCTTGTTTCTTCACCTAATAAAACATTGTTAGAGTTTTGTTGTTATTAATTGTTGGAACTCAGAAAATATAACCTTTGTTAATGTTTTAAAATTAACTTTGATTTGGTAGTTAGACCCATTCAGCTCGGCACCTTCTTTCACCTCTGCTGATCCACCCAAACCACGGTAATTATTATTATTATTATTATTATTATTATTATTATTATTATTATTATTATTATTATTATTATTCGAATAACCCTTTTGAGGGTACGAGAAATCAACTTTGGTTACTTTTCTTTCCATTTACCTTTCTTAGTTTCAAAACTTCTTTCATTTTTTGAGAACGTTTTTCCTTTTCCTCTTGAGTCCATTTTCTTCCTCTTGTTACTTTCTTTCTCTCCTAAAATCGTGCATTTGGTGCTACTTCTCTGAAACGTGTTCTGTTTTCTATCGTATCTATTTTAATTCCAGTGTTTTTCATATCCCCTTCAATTTCAATGAACCATGTTGGCTTGGATTTGTAACTGTTCAATAAGTTGAAGATTTGTTTAGTTAATCTATTGTTATTCATTCTATAAATTTGTCCAAAACTGGAGTCTTCTTTTCCTCATTACAGTTGTCAGATTTACAGCTTTTAAATATAGCTCTCTGTTTGACCGTAGTCTCAATTCGGCATTGTTGTTTCATGTAGGTCCCAGTATTTTTTTTTCACAATTCTTCTCTCAACTTTTTCTTGTAAGTTTAAGAGTTTCTGTTACATATAAAATTTGTGGCCGGGTCACTGTTTGATAATGCCTTAATTTCAAGATCCAGGATAAAGATTTCTTGTATATACATTTTGTCGTATGAAACATCCTTTCCATTTTGTTTACTCTTACAACTATAGGTACCTTTTCTTTTGTGTTATTATTATTACAACTTCCCCCATGCGGAAGCTGCCACAAGGACAAAGTATGTTTACTACACAGTATTTTGTCTTCTAAGTTACTGTTGACTTTGCTAGTGGGCCAGGTAGAAAAATCACCACAAGGCTCAGGAATAAATTTGCAATACGGTTCTTCAGTTGTTATGTAGATGATTGCGGAGTATGGTCACTGAACCTCGTATTGCGGCGATAGCGATGTCGTGAAGTCGTGTCCGGCTGAGACCGAGAGAATCCCATAGCTGTACAATAAATTTAAGGATTTAGGTATTTATAGAAATCTGTCCTAGATATTATGTTGTTCTTAATTGTGATATTTTGAGGGGTGATAATGATGTTTTTATGAACTTTATTCTTTCAAATAATACTTGCAATCCCAGTTTGGCTGCTTCTTTCCGTAATTCATTTTACTGCAAGTACATTGCACATAACAAAAGGTTAAATATCCCCAAATTGGAAGATAGTTTTCTTATTTCTCCAGAATTTAATTGCAATTTACTGTAGCAACGTTGCCAATGAATGTTGTATGAAAGGAGACACTTTTAGGCTACAATCAAAGCTTTCTCCAACACAGCCAAATATTTTTTGCCATTCAATTTCGAGATGTGCTTGTTTATAATAAAAGCGATCGACACGCGTGATTGATTTCAAATTTTACGTGTCGTCGTTACTGGCGAGCCTGCTGCGTTTCATCATCCATGAAGGCAGGCGGGGAGGAACGAGCACCATATGCAGAGAGTAATGTAGGATAAAAACAGTGAAAACTGTGCCCAGGTTTAATGACTGATTCCATGCTGAATGGAAATATTTGAAAGTGACAGACTGACGGACGTGCGTTCCATTTCGATCTAACTTTTAAGTTGCTGGGTGCCGCCGCAGCAAACTCTCGACGGAAGATATTAAAGAACTTAAATGATAACAGCTGATACTACTAGTAACACTAGCATTGTAGGTGTTAAGAACATACCAAGGAATGGAGACGGGGCCAGTCGGCCGTACGGTTAGGGGCGCGCAGTTGTGAGCATTCATCCGGGAGATATTGGGTTCGAACTCCACTGTCGGCAGCCCTGAAGATGGTTTTTCATGGTTTCCCATTTTCACACCAGGCAAATGCTGGGGCTGTACCTTAAGTAAGGCCACGGCCGCTTCCTTCCCACTCCTAGCCCTTTCCTATCCCATCGTCGCCATAAGACCTATCTGTGTCGAAACCAACTAGCAAAAAGAAAAAATACAGAATGCAGATACCGTACGTGCAGTAAAATGTACATGTAAGATATCTTTTCTGCATATTCTTCTTTTACATTCTTAGCGATTGAGGTGCCGCAAATTGTTCTGAATTATTTAAAAGTTGAAGTTCAATCACTGAGTGGCTCAGTCGGTGGAATACTGGTCTTCTGAGACAAGTCGACGGGTTCGACCACAATTTAATCCGGTGATACTTCTGGATGCTCAAATACGCCAGCCTTGTGTCCGAATTGTAAGCTATGCTGAGTGAAATAGCTTAATTTTAGCTCCTCGGTTTTGGTGAATTTGCAGGTGTAATACAAAGAAGTGAGTAGTAAAGAAGGTAACAGAGAGGTACCTTTTATTGCACCAATTAATAGTGTTAACTACCTTTTTAAGTATAATTATTTCGTGTGCTCAGTAAGTAAGTGATTATTAAATCAGCATCGGTCGAAACAACGGTCCAGCAAACGCAGCGAGTGCAGTAGTACCAGTAGTACCAGGCAGTACTAAAGATACTGACGGACCCTGCAATCTCCTGTAAGTTTCTAGAAAGAATTATTGAGACCATTTTTGAGTGGTTGACTCAATCGGAGGTGAAGGAACTGGTAATATGCAGTTCAACACCAGTATTAAAGAGGAGCTTAAGACCAAATTAGATAGGCAGCAAAGGGATATTCGGTCATTAAAAATGATCTAAATATAAAATGCGATGCCCTAGAACAGGGATGGCGAACCTTTTCCAACTAGTGTGCCATTTTAACTCTGGTTTATTATTCTCATCTGTTGACTGTGCCACTTGTTGTTTTTTAATTTCCATTACGGGATGTCTACAGCATGCACTCCCCCCCCACCGCGACTTCCTTTCTAAATTACCGATTATGTTTCATAATATGTTATTTATTTATTAATTTAACTGATTCATTCATTTATTTATTTATTATACATATATCTTGTAAATGCATTTGATTGCATGTTCCGTTCTCCTATCCCATCGTCGTCACAAGACCTATCTGTGTTGGTGCACGTAAAACAAATCGTAAAAAAATATTAGATATAAAAATCTTCACTTCACTTCTTCCATAAGCTTCATTATCTTTCCATGTTGTAGTTTGTACGCTCAACAATTGAACCAATTTCTCCTTCATCAAATTTCCATAAGGAAATAAAAAAACAGCCATCCTTGTTTGTAAGGTCACATTCATGCTTTCATCAAAACATATTGCATACATGTGGGAGTTATCCAAATTAGCTTTCAACTGCTCCGAAACTTCTTCACTCATTTTTATTATTCTATCCAGCTGGGTGGCAGTCTTTAATTCTGTTAATTATTAGTTGTTTGTTGGGGAAATTTTCAAATAATGTGTCAAACATCAATGAGAAACTTTCTTTCAAAAACTCACCGTCAGAAATCGGTTTCCCATGCATGCTGTACTGTGCAGTGAGACATATAGAAAGAGCCGCACTTATATTACTCCTTGGCCGGAAAGTTGATACAAAAGAACTCGTTTGTTTTGTGTAATGTTGGTTATTTCGTGAAACAAACTCTCTTCTTTCTTCATTTGAAATGGAACAAACATTTGAATGACCAGTCTCGAAATTGCGCTTTACATTAAATGTGGGGGATAAAATTGTTTTTGAACACAGGCAAAACATCATTTTATCAGTCCGAATTCCCTTGGCCAGAGTTCATGAAAAAATACGGTCACCACCTTTGTTAAGTTTCTGTTCATTTTGGCACCGAAAACATGTTTGCGACGTCCGTATACAAAACCACCAGAAAACGACACTATCTCACTTGACTTCCGGACATATGAGTGTAGCAGTTGCCATATTGCACGTCCGAATGGAACTAGTATTGAGATTTTCGATATTTATTTCTTACACGTGAAACACTATAGTACAAGACTGTAGTACAAGACGTATATATAAAATATTATGTTCATGTGGCGTGCCACCGAAATAATATTTGCGTGTCACCTAGTGACACGCGTGGCATAGGTTCGCCATCCCTGCCCTAGAGCAATATAGTCTAAGCGTCAGTTTCAGGATTGTCGGTATTAATGAAATACGAGATGAAGATACAGGTGAACTGTCAATTAGTGGTTTCATTGATAAAGGCGTAAGTGAGAATTCCAGGGATATCGACGGCAGCCACGGTGTCGGTCGCCAAAGTGACAAGCCGCAACCGGTTTTCGTGAAAATTGCGTTGTACAGGGCAAAGCAGGAAGTGTACAATGATAAAAAAAAAGCTGAAAGGTACAAAAATAACTACTCGAGATGACCTGACATCCACGAATGCTGCAATTCCGCGGTTCGGACTAAATAACGAATGGGCCTCTCGGGATGATATTATAATTAAAAGTTTCGATTTTTAATCAATTCGCATCAATCCCATGAATAAAATGTCAAACTGAAGATTAATAAACATGATTTCCTTAACCGAATTGAATTAACAGTTAGTTTTAACGTAGTTTCCTTCCATTTCCAACATAAGCCAGTAACCATGATTCGTTTTAAGTGAAAGTTCTAATGTCACTAGATTATTTCCTGACTAACTGACTTTATCAGTTAGACGTTATTTTCACTTTCGTATGGCTTAATATTGAAATGCATGGTAACTTTTTAACTAAGTTTAGTTAGGAATAATTTTTTGTCTATAAGGTATTTTGGTTGTTAATTCTAGCTTTTGCTAATTATCATTTTACTCCAGAGCTATTTAGTGTTTTAATCAATTTTCACAGCTTGCATCAAATTTCAACTTGCTTCAAGGTTATAACAGTTGGTGCACATTCTCAGTTGTGTACTGTAGAATAATTGTTATTATTTATTTTATTCTGATCCTTTGTCTCTTCTATTTACAGCCCACACTTTTGTGCAATTACAACTCTGGCAAGAGGTTTGGATAACGGTCCGGATGTTCCTGCTAATAATTGAACTCCGGCTGGCGGCAATGACACATCCTTGATAGATTTACTTTCTCCCTACTCTCAGACTGCATGGGGAGTCCGCAGTGCCAATGTACAGCTCGTCCGGCGAGTGGTGAAACCTCAAGGTTGCGCTGCAGTATCAAGTGTGGGAAGCTGTACCGCTGGAGGCGAAGAGCCCTCCCCACGTTGCTGTTTCGAGTGCTGCGCTGAGCACAAGACGGTTGTATGCTAAGATTATAAGCAATGTCGACTGCATGGTGAACGGGGACTCAATTCGAGGTCTCTTTCCCCACCACTGAAATGTGATTGGAAATATGGCCTCCAGCACACCCCTGTAGCACAGTGCATAAAGTTACCAACTTATCCCACAAATTATGTTCGAAAGGGTTGGAAGAGCCGTCTAAGTGGCCCGACAACCCCTTCAAGGACGGAATGAAAACTTGTGTTGTAGTAATAGAAGTTCTTTACCAACCTACTTCTTGTTCATTGTGCACCATTTCAGTTACTTTCTGAAAAAATAGGTAATAAAATATGCAAACGTTCCGAGTCGAAAATATGTAGATGGCACTGAAACCTTGTACATTCAGCAGCTGATCCCGTATGTCCGTTATCATTTTGGTTTTTATATTATACTCATTTCATGAATCATTACCGTTCTACTGTGAGGTCGTTAGTGATGTATTTAGTTTTTCAGTAACCTCCAACTGGCTTGTGGGGGTTAAGGCGTTGGCAGAAAATAGGAAAGCAGTATGCGAAGGCGGGGAGTACTACACTGAGTCACCAAAAATCAAGGGAAGGAGTTTCTCATTAAAAAGTGTGCCCTGTATGAATCATAAGCGTTGCAACTAGCTGCGGCGTAGCTAAGCAGTCTATCACAGACACCGGTGCCGTGAAGATGGAAACACGTCACGGGTTAACCGACTTTGAACGTGGGATGATCATCGGCGCACGGCGCATGAGTCATAGCATTGCGGAGATTACACGCTAATTCGGGCCTCCGGGGTCAACAGTGTCGATAATGGTTCTTCAACATAGCAGAGAGAGTGTTACCACCCGCGTAAACCGCTACCCTGGAAGATCACAGGTGTTTAACGAATTGATATCACGTCACCTCCGCAGAACCATACTGCGCACTCGATGGGCTACTGAGAGTCAGATCATCGCCCAGTTGAATGTTGGGAGTCAGGAACCCATTTCTACCACGACTTAATGCAGACAACTGCACCGGACAGGCTTCACCAACCGACGACCAACTCATGTCCCTTTGCTGATACCTCGACACAGAGGTCAACGACGTGCATGAGCACCCAAACATCGGCAATGGACCATGAAACAGTGGCGGCGTGTAGTATGGTCCGATGAATTCCGGTTCCAGTTGTATCAAAACTGATGGGCGCATGAGAGTGTGGCGTATATCCCATGAATCTATGGATCATGCGTGTCAACAAGGTTGTGTCCAGGCGGAAGGTGGCTCAGTTCTGGTCTGGGCGGCGTTCTCATGGTTGGAATTGGCCCCAATGTCCGGCTTCAGGGAGCGCTGACAGGTGCACGTTATGCAGATATTCTTTCAGACCATCTCCATCCCTTTCTGGCCCTACAGTACCCTGATGAAGATGGCAACGTTTCAACAGGACAATGCGCCATGTCACCACTCTATGGTGGCACGCAGGAGGTTGAAGGAGTTACGACCTTGGATGTCCCTTCAGATCTCCCTATCATAATCCATTCGAGCATTTGTGGGATGCTGTTGATGCTGGTGCACGCTCCATGAACCCCACACCAACTACACAAGACCAATTGTTTGTAGCAGTGCAATATGCGTGGGTTCGGATCCCTCCAGAACCATCCCAACACCTAGTAGAGTCTGTGCCTCGCCATACTGCTACCGTTTTGAGGGCTGGTGGAGGAACAACTCGTTATTAACGTCACATTCAGTGTCTTCCCATGACTTTTGGCCACTCATTGTATGTGACGTGTTCGTGGTAGAAGCATGAGCCCGTAGGAATGCGAAAGGAGGGAAGTACGGTAGGAAAGGACTGCATTTACTTTGTAAGATGGCAGGTCTCCTTTTCTTGTACTCATAAGGTTATTCGCTTCAAGTTCAGTCAGTCTGAAAAATGTGTAATTTCAGAGAAAGTTTTTCGCTTTACTATTCTCAAAATATCTTTTGTTCCATGGAAGAGTGTTGGCGTGTGGTATGGTCCGATAAATGAAAATGAAATGTCGTATGGCTTTTAGTGCCGGGATATCCCAGGACGGGTTCGGCTCGCCAGGTGCAGGTCTTTCTATTTGACGCCCGTAGGCGACCTGTGCGTCCGATGAATCCCGGTTTCTCTTGTATTGAGCTGATGGGCGCGTGAGAGTGTGGCGTATGCCCCATGATGCTACGGATCGTGAGTTTCAAGGAGGTTATGTCCAGGCAGGACGTGGCTTATTTCTTGTCTGGGTAACGTTCTCATGGTAGCAATTAGGCCCCATTCTCCGGCTGCAGTTAGAATGACGTTTTTCCTCTTCATGATTTCAGAGTATGATCTACGAAACACTGACTTCTCAAATTCTTCACAATCAATTTCCTTGGGATAATATTCCGGATATTCTTCTCACTGTTACCCAAAGCTTTTGCTGCTCATGCACTTGTTCAATTAAGAGGAAAGTTAAGCCCCTCATCTTCTCTTAATTAGAAAATTTAGTCCGTTGTAAGTTATTTCCCTGCTTTGAGAGTGTATAATTTGTTACTCCGAAGCGGCGTCTCCAACCTTCACTAGAGAGTGAATTACAACTAGTGGCCAATAGATGCAAACAAAGACTGAAAATTAAACTAATGATAGAGGAAGCGAGAGAAAAATAACGGAAAATATACTGAATTCCGGAAAGCAATTTGTCTTTATAGTTACACTTCCGCTGCGACAATAAATATTGATTTTTTGAACCTTTACAAATGCCGTATCATAATTGTCTTGTACGCGATTGTATCAGTCATGAATCAATTTAATAAAATAGGCTACAGTTCACTGTAAATGACTGCATTTGACTGCACTGTTAATTGACTGATTATAGTACGGTATTCCATTGTAAACTATTTCTTTTTTTTTGATGGGTGGGGGAAGTGTTTCTGATATGGTCTAGTTTTAATTTTAATGTTGACACCCCTCGCAGCTTTAACTTTACTAAATGCCAATGGCCATAGCTGAAAACGCGCCAACGTATATAAATACCAATGTTATCAGTCCGGCTCCATGGCTAAATGGTTAGCGTGCTGGCCTTTGGTCACAGGGGTCCCGGGTTCGATTCCCGGCAAGGTCGGGAATTTTAACCTTAATTGGTTAATTTCGCTGGCACGGGGGCTGGGTGTATGTGTCGTCTTCATCATCATTTCATCCTCATCACGACGCGCAGGTCACCTACGGGTGTCAGATCAAAAGACCTGCATCTGGCAAGCCGAACATGTCTTCGGACACTCCCGGCACTAAAAGCCATACGCCATTTCATTTACCAATGTTATAAAAACTTTGACCCAGTGTTTTGTCAATGGTCATTGCGAAAGCAAGACACAACGAGAACTGGCTCCCTTTGAATTTGAAAGGCATGTTACTGCCAGTAGAAATCAAACCAGTCCTAGGTAGATAAATTACCTGATTCTTGGAAGCACCTGTAATGACTTCTAATTTTATAGTTTTGTCGTACATTGCTTATTAGAACCAACGTGGAGCAGGAACTTACAATCTGATGATAAATTGGTTTTACGGAGCCATCTATCAGATTAACATAGAATGATCAACACAGACTACTTCCACAGAGCTCTCTATCGGACTAGCATAGAATAATCAGTGGAGGCAACTTTCATAGAGCCATCTACCACTAATTAATTTAATGGAAGTGACCTAAAAATCATATTATTCGAATAAAGGACAACTTTTTGAAAATAAAGGAATTGATAAAAGAAATAATATTTTGTTAGTATTCTTGAGAAGGAGATATTTTTTAGTGTATAAAACACATAGGCGTTAGTATTGCGGTATTCTCACACTTCTGTGTTACACGTTCAAATTATATACAAAGGTACTGAATGGCATATAATATTATGTAAACCATGTAAACTAAATATTAATGTTATTGCCGTACCAACAATTGCCAAAATACGCTAATTTGCCTCAAGAAACGGGCTAAAAGACTAACGCCAAACAAGACGCATACAAAACAAATAAAACTAAATATATATATTGTAAATAAAAAATGTAAATACTATGTACTGTTTATAAAAGTATTCAATATCCGTGGGTGGGTGCGGGTTTCTCCTTGGGGTGCCCCCTGGGAGTCCAGCGACCTCTGCACCAAAGACCAATAATATACAAGCAAAGTATGTACAAATATACAAATCCACATGAAAATCAAATCAAAAGTTCAGTTCAAATCAAATGCCTAAGAGCTACCAGTATAGCTGCTGGCCCACCTGACGTAAAAACGGGCAGGAATGAAACAACTCAGTTCAGTTCCGTTAAGTAAAGCATCGCTCCACCGTCCACAACGCAAGTAGTGTGATGTTTTATCTTCTATTTGTGCTCTGTGTACAGCGTCAATTCCAACACCGAACGAGGCCACGACAGTTAATCGCTGTTTGAAAAGTGGACCCCCAGGTATACTAAGTGATTGACGAGAGGTGTCACCTCAGGACTCTTTGAAAGTGCCTATTTTCATTTTGCCAGGTTCAGCAAACCGCGAGGATCTTGGGCTTGCTCACAGTTGAACCGGTGGTCTCCTCCCTCTAGTCTTGAGAGGTACAGACTTATCACAGCATCATGTTCAGTACTGCCACTACCATTTCCACCACCACTACCAACGTTTCGGCATCATCCAATACTTCGAGGATCACCACTCCAGCACAAAGTCGAGGGGTAGCATGCCCCAGCATGGAATTCATCGCTCCGCCGCCATCACGCCATAACTTAGCAGAGCTAGCCCCACCAAGAAATACCAGGATCGCCGTGAAACGCTCCTTCTCAAATCCAACAGATGAAGACAACGCCCGGAAGCGCCTTTTGGAGGCCACCGCAACATCAGGATCATCTACACCATCAACAACCACCACCATGGACACTACAAATCTCCCACCAGACATTAACTCCATCTCCGATTTCTTACCATTCTCCCGAGCCCGCCGACCAAATATTAACCTCCGCACTCTTCAGAAAACTCCCCAAGTCACACACACCTTTCACCTGCACAACCCTTCACCAGAATTCCGCCAGTCAAGAAATATCTTCACCACGCTCGTCAGATTAAAGCATGGAGGGCCACGAGGCAGCCGACATCCGTTCAATTTCTAATGGTATAATCATTTAAGTCAACGGGGAGGACGCCGCACGCAGGCTTACCCACACCATCGCAGCCACCCAGTTAGGATCACCATCAACCCTCAAACCCTTATCCACTCCCACCACCGAAACCCCTCCACCACCACTCCGTCACAGCCGGTTCAGTTGTGTTTTTTGGGGAGTGGCATCGGATATCAAAGAAGGCTCTATCGTTTCCGAGCTGAATGCAGAGGGCGCCCCCGTCCGGAAAGCCTTCCGCATCAGAAACTCATCACGACCCACCATCATGGTGAGGATCCTACTCCCTTCCACTGAGGATATGGAAATTTTCATTGCTAGTGGGGTATCCATCTTTCGACACCACAACAGGGTGGAAACTTCCCGTACCCCCGCTCCCCAGCCCATCCGTTGTGAAAGGTGCCTGGTTTATAACAGCACCCAACAACACACTGTACCGCCGAACATCCGGTGCGCGTACATTGTTCAGAACCACACCCTAGATCCCGTTGCCCGAATGTTCAACGACCACCCAAGTGCAACACCTGTGGAACACTCAACCCACGTACTCTCATCAATGCAAAGCTTGACCCCCCCCCCCTGAAAACCACCCTGAATTAGTCGCTCCCATCCGTACCGTAGATACCCCCACACAACCAACTCGCTCACTCCTTCCCCCTCCTACACTTGAAGACATCATTCGATTCATCACATCTCCCTCTATAACATTCATCCATTCGACCACCCCACGGTCCTGACCCAACTGCAATCCGTGGCCAACCGAACCCTTAATATGTACTTTCAAACCTACCACTCTGACCTCAACACCCATTTCCACTTCAGCTGCCTTGAGACACTTATTTGATCATGGTTAGAGTCCCTCCCGATCCCGGTCTCCTAAGCCCATCTCCATCATCTTCTTTAACATCCAAAACCTCTTCCATGCCCTCCTCAATGAAATTTTGCTCCGGCCTCATCAATTCGCCCATCTCCATGGCTTCAATCTACAGGGCTCGGACCACCCCAATGACATCTGCTGAGGTGGTTCCGCACTAGCTTCACGAACGTCACTCCTAGTCCTCATTCACACACACCTCCTTACCCTTTCACCCTGATTTAATCCACTGCCATCACGATATAATTCCCCTCCCGAATCCCACATGTTGCCACCATTTACCAACTGTCCCACCTCCCACTAGCCCTGGCATATATCACCCACCTCCATGACACTTTTAACCACTTACTGCTCCTAGCAGACCTTAATATAACAGACCGCCCCCACATCGAAATGGATTGTTTGCATTGTTGGATGCACTTGAGAACGGTTGGCTGTTGAGAGAGCTCTTGCATTATTGTAGTGATAAAGTTGTTAAAACCTATTGAAATAGCTTAATTTTTTGCATTTGTGATTCGATTAGTGCTATTTATATAGTGGCGTTTAGAGCTTGTTGGTAGAAATTGGGAGTAGTGATATTTATTTAAATTTTATAACAAGTAATTCAGTTGGTCTTCAGTAAATTACGTTTTCTAGGTTAAGCAGGCTAGCTATGTGTACCTTGGTTCTAATTTAGGTTTAGGAAATACTTTAGGTAATAATATTATCTTTAAAAATATTTGTGAATATCTGTAGGTTCGTTGGTATAATACTTACAAAGGAAGATTATCATAAGGAATAGTACCGTATCTTCCGCCAAAATTTCTCCGGTATTTCGTATAGATATCCGTCCAAACTATCGCGAAGGTAATAATTTACTACATTGAAAAACACGATACGCCTAAAAACTTCCATTTAAAAAGTAGTTAAAGAGATTACGCGGTAATAGTTAACAGTCGTTGTATTGTTATTGATTATTGTCGCTCCTCATATTCAAATGTTGCATTGTTGGCTACAGTCGTGAACAAAGGAAGTAGTGTAGTCGGGTAAATATAAATAAAAATCAGCTGATCTTGTATTCCAATCATTTGTACTTCTGAGTAGGTAGTTAAGGTATCCGTAATTTATATTTCGCTCCCTCGATCTTTAAGTATTTATGAGCGGTTAGCTAATAATAATAAAGTTCATATATCCCAGTAATTGCAGTTCAAGTCCCTGGAGTAGTAGGAGTAGTTTTGATAGAAATATTTGAGAAATTATTGTAGACAACCTTGTATTTTTCAGTAGGCCTAATTAAGGACACTTTTATTCTCCGTCCCGTGGAGTAGGGAAAATAATAGTAATCCACCAGCTGTAATAATCACACAACCACATTTCAGTAGAATTGTAGTGAAGATAAGGTATAATAATAGATAGTATCATGCCAGTTATACTCGTGTTATTCTTCGTGTACTGCAATCCTTTCGATACTTAAGCATTTAACTAAACGCAGTGTAGTGTAGTGTAGATACATTGTAGTATAGATACAGTATATTTAGATACTGCCGTATCTTGCCTGCTATATTCGTGTGTTATCTTTCGTGTGTATCTACTAGACCGTAATACTAATAATAATTTGTCTAAGCATTTAGCTCCGTAGGTAATCTTTGAGTACAGTAGTTCTTGCAAATTTCATTTCTGTTGTGATTAATAGTGACATACGGTACCGGTATCGTAATTAGGATACGTCTGAAAGTAGTTTAAAAATTACTGTAGACCTAGTGTACTGTACAGTAGTATACGAGTAATATCCTATTAGAATTTCGTGTGCTTATTTTATTATTGTAAAATATTTGTGTAGTACTGGTGTAGTAGAGGTATCCGTAGAAACTCTTACTAAATACTGTTGTTGTAATTAGGATAGGCTTAATTGCAGTTTGGAATTGTGTAGTTCTTGTGTATTACTTTCGATATTCAGTAATTAACAGCAGGTTTTATCCTGTTAGGGTTTGTAGGATAAAAAATATAGCACGACTAAGTAGTAGTGTAGTGTTGTAGTCGTATATTAATTACCTTATTGTTGTGTGATCTTTGAGTAGGTACTATCCCAGACAATATATCCCTCCGTTTATTTTTTGCAAATAAGGTATTTTATTTTTAATTTCATTTTTTCCCGTAAAGAATGGCTAAGGAGCGCGAGTGTACGAATTGTGGGTGTGGCGAGGCACTGAGAGGTATGAGGGAGGAGTTGGAAAGTTTGAGGGAGATAATTAGGATTCTCACAGAAGACAGGAAGGAAGATAGGACTCCCTCAAACAATGTACAGGTTACAGTAGGTGTACAAGAGGGAGGGGAAGGAAAGGGGGGAGTTGTACAAGACAGGCGGTCTAAGGGGAAGGAGATTGCAGGCTAAGGGCTCTATTCAGAATCAGAATTCAGGACAGGTGTCTGTGCGAAATTGGTACGAGTCACTCCAGGTAGAACAACAGAGGGAAGATGAGGGACAGGGAACTGTTGGTGAGATGTGTGGAAGTAGGAGGAAGGGAAAAGGTAGGAAAGGGAAATGTACAGTAGATGATAGGAAAAGACAGGTGGAACAGGGTCATGGGAAGGTGAAAAGGGAGGAGGAAGTAGCTTCTGCAGCTATCAGGAAAGATAGGGCTGACCAGGAGGGGAGGGGATCCAATGAGGTGAGTAGGGTTGAGGCTCTGGTCATGGGGGATTCCATCGTTAGACACGTAGGGAAAGTGTGTGGAGGAAAGGGAACCAGGGTAGAATGTTATCCAGTAATTAGGTTGAGGCAGATGTTGAGGAAAGTAGAAGAGAGGGAGGAGGGAAAGGAGAAGGTGGTAGTGTTTCACGTTGGTACCAACAACGTAAGGCAAGCTGTATAAGTACCAACATAGTTGGAGATGTGTGGGATCTGGTAAATGCTGCACGGGTGAAGTTTAAGAAAGCGGAGATTGTTATTAGTGGAATACTGTGTAGGAGGGATACTGACTGGAGGGTGATTGGGGATTTAAACGAGACTATGGAGTGGGTATGTGGGAAACTGGGAGTGAAATTTCTAGATCCAAATGGGTGGGTAGGAGATAGGGATCTGCGCTTGGATGGCCTTCATTTAAACCGCAGTGGTACGTATAAGTTAGAAAATTTGTTTCGAAGGGTGATAGGGAGGTACATTCAGGGAAACGGGATGGCCTAGGGAGCGGTGATAAGGGAACAGGGAACTGGAATTAAGTAGGGATGACATAAAATTGTTAGTGTTGAACTGTAGAAGTATGATATAGATGTTGATTCCCATAGGGAATCTGAAATATTTGTCCTGAATGAGCAAATTTATAATACCAATATAAATGGTCCGTTATTGGACATTATAAATTTTCCAGCTAGCTCATTCTTGGTTGCCAGCGTTTCGCCCTCATGTGCTAGGGTGGGCTCATCAGTTGGTACCTAGCACACTTACCAATACGCTGGCTAGTGCATACCGTGGAGGCCACTACGTAGGCTAACTGGAGCCACCGGCAGTGCCAATGCACTAAGAGACTTTGTCTCATCACTAAAAATTGATGCCTGCTTGGCCATCAGATGATATAGATGTTGATTCCCATAGGGAATCTGAAATATTTGTCCTGAATGAGCAAATTTATAATACCAATATAAATGGTCCGTTATTGGACATTATAAATTTTCCAGCTAGCTCATTCTTGGTTGCCAGCGTTTCGCCCTCATGTGCTAGGGTGGGCTCATCAGTTGGTACCTAGCACACTTACCAATACGCTGGCTAGTGCATACCGTGGAGGCCACTACGTAGGCTAACTGGAGCCACCGGCAGTGCCAATGCACTAAGAGACTTTGTCTCATCACTAAAAATTGATGCCTGCTTGGCCATCAGATGATATAGATGTTGATTCCCATAGGGAATCTGAAATATTTGTCCTGAATGAGCAAATTTATAATACCAATATAAATGGTCCGTTATTGGACATTATAAATTTTCCAGCTAGCTCATTCTTGGTTGCCAGCGTTTCACCCTCATGTGCTAGGGTGGGCTCATCAGTTGGTACCTAGCACACTTACCAATACGCTGGCTAGTGCATACCGTGGAGGCCACTACGTAGGCTAACTGGAGCCACCGGCAGTGCCAATGCACTAAGAGACTTTGTCTCATCACTAAAAATTGATGCCTGCTTGGCCATCAGATGATATAGATGTTGATTCCCATAGGGAATCTGAAATATTTGTCCTGAATGAGCAAATTTATAATACCAATATAAATGGTCCGTTATTGGACATTATAAATTTTCCAGCCTCCACGGTATGCACTAGCCAGCGTATTGGTAAGTGTGCTAGGTACCAACTGATGAGCCCACCCTAGCACATGAGGGCGAAACGCTGGCAACCAAGAATGAGCTAGCTGGAAAATTTATAATGTCCAATAACGGACCATTTATATTGGTACTGTAGAAGTATTGTAAAGAAAGGAATAGAATTAAGTAATTTAATAGATATATATTTACCAGATATTGTAATAGGAGTTGAATCATGGCTGAGAAATGATATAATGGATGCAGAAATTTTCTCACGGCGCTGGAGTGTGTATCGTAGAGATAGGATAGGAATGGTGGGAGGGGGAGTGTTCATTCTGGTGAAAGAAGAATTTGTAAGCTACGAAAAAGATAAAGATGAGACACATGAAATTCTAGGTGTAAGGCTCATTTCTAAAGATAATAGGCAACTTGATATATTTGGAGTGTACAGATCGTGAAAGGGTAGCACTGACGCGGATTCGGAATTATTTGATAGGATAGTCGGCTATGTGGGAAACGACATGGAAAGAAATGTGATTGTAGCGGGAGATCTGAATTTGCCAGATGTCAATTGGGAAGGAAATGCGAACGACAGGAAGCATGACCAACAAATGGCAAATAAGTTAATATGGGAAGGACAGCTGATTCAGAAAGTGATGGAACCAACCAGAGGGAAAAATATCCTGGATGTGGTGCTGATAAAACCAGATGAGCTCCATTGGGAAACTGAAGTAATAGATGGTATTAGTGATCATGACGCTGTTTTTGTGGTAGTTAAAAATAAATGTGATAGAAAGGAAGGTCTTAAAAGTAGGACTATTAGGCAGTACCATATGGCTGATAAAGCAGGCATCAGGCAGATTCTAAAAAGTAACTATGATCGGTGGAAAACGGTAAATAAAAATGTAAACAGACTCTGGGTTGGGTTTAAAGAAATTGTTGAGGAATGCGAAAACAGGTTTGTACCTTTAAGGGTGGTAAGGAATGGTAAAGACCCACCTTATTATAATAGAGAAATAAAGAGACTAAGAAGGAGGTGCAGACTGGAAAGAAACAGAGTTAGAAATGGCTGTGGAAGTAAGGAGAAATTGAAGGAACTTACTAGAAAATTGAATCTAGCAAAGAAGGCAGCTAAGAATAACATGATGGCAGGCATAATTGGCAGTCATACAAATTTTAGTGATAAATGGAAGGGTGTGTACAGGTATTTTAAGGCAGAAACAGGTTCCAAGAAGGACATTCCAGGAATAATTAATGAACAAGGGGAGTGTGTATGTGAGGATCTTCAAAAGGCAGAAGTATTCAGTCAGTAGTATGTAAAGATTGTTGGTTACAAGGATAATGTCGAGATAGAGGAGGAGAATAAGGCCGGACATTTACAATAAGTTACAAAAGTTGAAAACTAGAAAAGCGGCTGGAATTGATCAGATTTCTGCGGATATACTAAAGACAATGGGTTGGCATATAGTACCATATCTGAAGTACTTATTTGATTATTGTTTGGTCGGAGGATCTATACCAGATGAATGGAGGGTTGTTATAGTAGTCCCTGTGTATAAAGGAAAGGGTGATAGACATAAAGCTGAAAATTACAGGCCAGTAAGTTTGACATGCATTGTATGTAAGCTTTGGGAAGGCATTCTTTCCGATTATATTAAGACATGTTTGTGAAATTCATAACTGGTTCGATAGAAGGCAATTCGGTTTTAGGAAAGTTTATTCCACTGAAGCTCAACTTGTAGGATTCCAGCAAGATATAGCAGATATCTTGGATTCTGGAGGTCAAATGGACTGTATCGCGTTTGACCTGTCTAAAGCATTTGATAGGGTGGATCATGGGAGACTACTGGCAAAAATGAGTGCAATTGGACTAGACAAAAGAGTGACTGATTGGGTTGCTATATTTCTAGAAAATAGATCTCAGAGAATTAGAGTAGGTGAAGCTTTATCTGACCCTGTAATAATTAAGAGGGGAATTCCTCAAGGCAGTATTATCGGACCTTTATGTTTTCTTATATATATAAATGATATGAGTAAAGTAGTGGAATCGGAGGTAAGGCTTTTTGCGGATGACGTTATTCTCTATAGAGTGATAAATAATTTACAAGGTTGTGAGCAACTGCAACGTGACCTCGAAAATGTTGTGAGATGGACAGCAGGCAATGGTATGTTGATAAACGGGGTTAAAAATCAGATTGTGTGTTTCACAAATAGGAAAAGTCCTCTCAGTTTTAATTACTGCGTTGATGGGGTGAAAGTTCCTTTTGGGGATCATTGTAAGTATCTAGGTGTTAATATAAGGAAAGATCTTCATTGGGGTAATCACATAAATATGATTGTAAATAAAGGGTACAGATCTCTGCACATGGTTATGGGGGTGTTTAGGGGTTGTAGTAAGGATGTAAAGGAGAGGACATATAAGTCTCTGGTAAGACCCCAACTAGAGTATGGTTCCAGTGTATGGGACCCTCACCAGAATTACCTGATTCAAGAACTGAAAAAAATCCAAAGAAAAGCAGCTCGATTTGTTCTGGGTGATTTCCGACAAAAGAGTAGCGTTACAAAAATGTTGCAAAGTTTGGGTTGGGAAGAATTGAGAGAAAGAAGAAGAGTTGCTCGACTAAGTGGTATGTTCCGAGCTGTCAGCGGAGAGATGGCGTGGAATGACATTAGTAGACGAATAAGTTTGAATGGCGTTTATAAAAGTAGGAAAGATCACAATATGAATATAAAGTTGGAATTCAAGAGGACAAACTGGGGCAAATATTCGTTTATAGGAAGGGGAATTAGGGATTGGAATAACTTACCAAGGGTTATGTTCAATAAATTTCCAGTTTCTTTGAAATCATTTAGGAAAATGCTAGGAAAGCAACAGATAGGGAATCTGCCACCTGGGCGACTGCCCTAAATGCAGATCAGTATTGATTGATTGATTGATTGATTGATTGATTGATTGATTGATTGATTGATTGATTGATTGATTGATTGATTGATTGATTGATTGATTGATTGATTGATTGATTGATTGATTGATTGATAACCTCATCGAAAGCTCCCTCATCGTTATTCCTGGACACATTCGGCCTTCGTAAAACACAACCCCAGACACCATCACCACCCACAATTCACTACCCCACCTCCTACAAGTCTCTCTACTTCCAAGTACTGGTAGTGACCCCCTCCCCCGTCCTTCTCCAAATTCCCTCTGTTAACCACAATTTCGCAATTACTGCTGCATATTCGGTCCACATTCCCACCACCGTCCACTCCCCTTCACAATCCCGCCTTCCTTTCCGTTTCGTCCACCTCCGAAAGGTATCCCAATCCTATCTTCGCCAGTTCAGATCCACTCGCGAGCTTTACTTCCTACGCCTAAATCGACAGAACCTCCGCACTATCCGGAACTACCTTGCAGCTCACACCCGTCGCTCCTGGGCCAATACCTGCACTACTCTGAACACTCTCCACGCACACCCATCCAAACTGGCGAAAGCTGAACACTCTCCTCGGTCAATCCTCTACTCCTAGATACCCGATCACAGACGTGGCGGCACTCTAGCCAACACCACGGAGAAACTAGAGATCTTCGCCCAGCAATTCAAACACCGTTTTAACACACATGCTGACCCTAATTTTTATATTTGGGACACTCAGCTTTACTTAAACCTAGCCTGCTCCCCCGAATTCACACCTTCCACGAATCACGCACTCGCAAATCGTCCCATAGACTATCCCATCACACCATTCGAAATCCGTTCCGTCCTATCCAAAGCCCACAACACTGCCCCTGGAACTGAGAAGACCCGTTACCTACACGTTCGTCAAACCCCTCTGAACCTTCTCACCCTGCTAGTCACATTCTACACATATATCCTTAGAACCGGCTTTTACACTTCATCCTGCAAACACAATACAATGCCCCTTTTCCCCAAATCCGTCAAACCACCCTCAGACCTCGCCTGCTACCGCTCCATCATCCTTATTACGGTCTTTGCCAAACTCTTTTATAAAATCCTTTTTCACCTTCTCCACCCGCATCTACACGGTAACCACTTACTTACCCCTCCCAATTCGGCTTCTGTCCTGGCCTGACCACAACTGATCAACTTCTTCGTCCGGTGAACATCACATCCAATAACTTACATCGCTCCCGTTCCACCCTCATAATCACATTTGTTTTCCACCTAGGATGTGATTCAGACTGGCACCCCGGCCTCCTTTTCAAGCTACATTTCTTCGCTCTTCCTCTCTCCTCATCAGGTTTATCTCCTCCTTCCTCAGCAACAGCACGATCCAGATCTCCATCAACCAGCAGCTCTTCCCCTCTTTTCCTTTCACACTTGGTTTTTGCGCAAAACACTCCACCCAACCTCCTCCTCTTTATCATATTTTTTGCAGATATACCCCAGCTTCCAATCCCAATCCAACTGCTTCAAATTGCGGATGACACCACCATCCTCGCTCCCCTCGCCTCAATCCATTCTATTATCCGTACCGTCCAATCTTCCCTAGGCTCCTTCATTTCCTGGTGTGACCGGTGGCACCTTAAACTCAATCAATCTAAAGCCCAGTCTCTCCTATTTCGCCGCAAACGCCGGAGATTCAGCAGCACTCCTCAATCTCCACCTCCGAATCCGTTATAAACCCATCCGGACCCAACCCACCCTCAAATACCTAGGAATCCATTTCGATGAACACATAACCCTTCGTTTCCACTTCCTCCGCCTCAAAACCAAGACCGCCGCCCTTGCCCGGCTGGTCCGACGGTTAGCCGGCGCTCGGTGGTATCTGAAATCCTCTTTGCTCCTGTTAACGTACAAGTCCTTTGTCCTTTCCTCACCCCTACTTTACCTACAGCCTCATCGCCTGGGCATCTGTTGCCCACTCCAATCCTACCCTGTACCGCCCACTCCTCTCCATAGAACGTCGCCTTGTCCGTCATGCCCGACGTCTCACCTTCCTCTTCAGCACGTCCGATCTCTGTGACATCCTTCCCTTTCCCAAACTGGATTCTTTCGTCCTCATGCACTTCCAACGAGCCATCCTTCACGCCCTAAACCGAACCCATCCTCCCCTAACCCAACTCCTTAATGGCCTACCCCGTAGTACCCCATCGTCAACCAGTACCCTCTTCACCTCTATCATTCCCTTCCCCCACCCTAGGTTGGTGACCGACCGGGGTCTGTGATGGGACCTTCACCCTGGATTTCCTCCCTCTTCCCTTATCACCCTCGGCAACAATAGCAACCAGAGCAAAAAATAAGCAATCTATTTCACCTCCCATTATAATGATTATAATCTAGTGCGTGAAGCCCTTCGACGACCCCCCTTTCTGACTTTCATTTCATGTACAATGTGACTCCCTTATGCATGTTCAACTCAATAATCGTACATATCTTGTGTTACGAATATTATAGCAACATTCCATCATATCATAATAATTTATACTTTTCTTTAATCGAAAAAGAAACCGGTGTCACAAGGATGATAAATGTTATGTTCTCCCGTCCATTACTACAGTCAATGTTATATATTTTACATCACATACTTCTATCAAAATAGTATTGTATCAATAATCTATATGGGATAATCAAAAATGTATATGTCTAGTCCACGTCACTATCCAATAAATTCGTCGTGTCCTTTGTCAGCATATTTATAATAAAACTATTCCCTTAGTTAATTTAATGCCCACACCATCCCCCACTACTCTTCAAATCCCTCATTCCCACTCGACATCTTCATCTCTTTGCCAGAGGGAAGGCGTTCCCTTTCAGGTGGCCCACCCCACCCCATCAGGGTGGGGAATGAAAATTTTATTTTATTAGTGGTAGTAGTAGTAGTAGTAGTAGTAGTAGTAGTAGTAGTAGTAGTAGTTAAGTAAATCATACTAGGTCTTGTCCACTGATGCTCTAGATCACGTACTTCTTTAAGGAGGTCGTAAATCTCTATCTAAAACACAAAATCACTCGTATTACCTGCAAAAGAAAGTACCGGAGACTCGAGCACACACAGGGCTCACATGGCGCTCCTAATGTACAGGTTGCAAATGGGTCGATATTTCCCCGAACCATCCTGCCTTAGCAGCGCTATCGTGTCCGCCTTCGTAGCGTAACGGTTAGTGTTATTAGTTGCCGTTCTCCGGGGCCCGGGTTCGACTCCCGGTACTCCCAGAAATTTAAAACTGACAGGAGGGCTTGTTATGTGGTTGAAATAGCACATGCAGCTCACCTCCAATACGGGTGTGCCTGAAAAAAAGAGCTGCACCACCTCAGGATGAGGACACGAGTTTACTTCAGTGTTATCGTTTAGCGAGGAATCTTCCCCAACAACAGCAACAGAAGTACACAAGGATATTTACCGCAGGCCTCTACCGGCAATTGTCTGAGGTATTATATAGTTTTTGCAATTTCCTCGTTAACGACCAACGACTCAAACCTGGACAACCTGACGGCTCAACTGCTGACCAATAGAAGATGACTCATATACGCCTGTCTGGGGGAGGGGGTGAGGGCGACTCGACTGTTGACCAATAGCTGCTTGCCTAGTAAGTGAGAGACCCACGTGGACCGTAGTGTGGTCTTCTAAAGCATGTCGGACGTTAACGAGGAAATTGCGAGAACTATAGTCGATATTGTTACCGTGGTTTGGTGGATTAGCAGAGGTGAAAGAAGGTGCCGGGATGAATGGGTCTAACTACAGAATCAAAGTTAATTTTAAAATTTCAAATAAAGGTTACATTTTTCAATTTTAACAGTCAATCAACGACAAAATCTTAACAACACTTACTTTGGGAATAACAATTTGTAAACAAGACTACAAAGATCCAAGATTCCAGAACTTTAACTCTCTCGGGCTACACGCCCTTAGTTTTACAAAAGCACAATTTGTACAAAGGGGTAGAAAACCCCTTCCACATGGAGCAATTGCTCCCAACTTTTAACCTCAAGCCTCCCAGAGGACTTCTTACAACACCAGAAAAGAGCAGACGCGCTCTCAGTTTTTCAAGCCTATTTAAGACAATGTCAGACTTTACAATGAATTGCCATCAAGGCACAACTTACAACAATTGAAACAGAGGTATCTCGTACCCAACCTACTGGGCCATAGCAAAAAATAACAGGTTAAGTAATTGGCCCGCAACATCAAGTTGAATGGAGGCGTGTACTTGCACTCCTACATGAAACATCTTAAAACCTAAAAGGCACTAGGCCGATGAAACAGGGGCTATTCCCAAACTATGGAGGTGACCCGTATAAGGAAGAAATTTAAACATTAAGGAAGAGAAGAAAATCAGTTACCAAAACGCAGTCACCTCAAATCAAAATGAAGGGGAGCTCGAGAGGGTAAGGCACTCTTTATCCCCGATTTATAATTAAAGATATTTACATAAGCCGGCAAAATTTACATTACAGAAATGTAGGTTACATGAAAAAAGTTTCGGACCTTTCCCGCGGGTTAAACTGCTGAGCTAGCAAGAAAAAAAAGATTTTAAACGTCCATTACCTTACTGAAGAGCTGTTGACTGATGAAACAGGTGCTTGCCGCCTCCTGCTACACGTCCATACACTAGGTTAGATGTTGATGAAGTGGCCAGGAGACGTGAAAACCAGCAGTTTTTATACCCTCGGGGAAGGTTCGAGACCTTTCATGAATAGTACAGCCACACCCACTTAATTTTATTTGGTTGCTTGGAGTTACACACCAAAATCGAAGAAGAAACCTGTGATTGGTAGAAAATTAATTACAGAAATTCTTGATTGGTTAAAATCAAAACAAGCGGACAGGATAAATATTGCCAACCCAAAAATGAATACACTAAATTTAGTAAAGAACAAACTTGCGAATACAAAATTTCTTCAAATAAAGTTCCCTCACTTCGCACCGGGGTGCATGATCATAGTTTTTTGCAGAGGCATCTATGAGAGAATGTCCAAACTTCTTGATAAATAGTAAAACAAAAACACGTCGAAATTCACACAGTGACATCTTCAGAGGAAATGTTTAAGTAGGTCCAGTTTTAAGTTCAGAGTTTCTCCTGTAGACGAGGGTTTATTGGCGCAAGATTTAAAGGTGCGGCGTACGTCTGTACCGCCCGGTACAGATATAATATGACGTAAATAATGTTACCAATTGTCAACAGGTGGCACTGCAATCTTAATGTTGGACACTGAGTTTAGCATCTTTCTGCAATGATATAGCCTTCAATATGGGCTTTGGCCTGCCAAGACGACTATTGTCTAGTCTTCAGGTACCTATCGGAGTGTCACGTGATCATCGCGACGATATCCTCAACCTCAATGCTTGGCTTCCGTGATTGGATCCGCTGTTTCTCATAGACCCTTAGCAGGCGTCGCGACTCTGAGTGAACCCTGCCCCCTTTATGCCGGGCTCAGCTCGCCGGAGAGCGAGGGTCTCAGTGGTGGACCGTTCGCTATCGGCTGCGCAGAAAATTTTAAAGGCAGGGATAGATGAAGGACTAGCGACAAATGAAAGGAGACTAAATTAGGTTTACACATTTATTAAACTAACACTCTTTTAAAGAAAACAATTAAATTAACAAAATCTGGGTTGGATTCTTGAAAAACATCTTCTCCTCGTGCTTTCATTCGTGAGGGATCTCGCTCAAATAAATTTTCAATGATTGTTCTTTTCTGCAATAATAAATATAGAAACCATTAACTTACTGAAAAATTGATTGGAAAACAAAATAATATCTAATATCCTTCTCTTATGATGATAATCCAATTATTAAAATTAAAATCTTCCCTCCTGGGTTTCAATTATTTTCCAAGAAAATGACTATTTTCTCCTCCTTATTTAAATTATTGAAAATTATTTAATTCATTAATTTATGATTAGCAAGTCTTCCCTAGACTTTCCTTTCAACAATTACTTCGTTTATATAATTATTGATTGAATAAACTTCTTCTAATAACTTTTACTTGAACTTATATCACCTTAACTTTTGCTCAATTTTATGCAGAAATTGACTGTACAACATCTAACAATTAAATCTCGTGACATCAGTCCACGGACGTTGCCTTCTCTTATTCACTTTGAGTTAGTAAATTAGGCCCTAATCAACCTTAAATTACGATAAAATCTTCTAAAGATTCAAAATTGATCCAATTACGGACACGCGAAATAATACAAGTCGGTCAAAACTTTGACGCACATAATGAAAATTACCTTCACAAAACCGTACATGAAATATTCCAAAAAACACAGAATAGGATCAAATCTCACATCACACATTCACACAGGGGTACACGGCGTTATTATAACATTATTTACACGAACACTAACCCATTATTATTAATTTTAGGATTTTACTGCGAATTAGGGAAATCATTCTCCAGATGACACTATCACACACATCCCAGGTATCAATTCAGAGTGTGATAGAATTAAGGTTATCACTTATACAAAGAAATTAACTATACAACGATGTTCAAGGAGTATTTTAAACAGAAATCATCCTAATTTAGCGAATAGAATAATTGTAACACAGGTCAAAATAATAGAATACGCGCTAACGGTACATGAGTTACGGTATTTATTTTTATTCATCATAATGTCGTGGCTCTCAATTATTCTGCACTGAAGCTCGAAGAAATCATGTCCAGTGACACATCTCTTCCCAAAATTGACTCTAATGGGTGCATAAATTATTACTCAAAATATAATGCCCATCTGCAAGTCATACTCAAATTCATAGCGCAGAAATATACCTATAATTCGTCGATACTCCGTCCGGAGAATTTGCCATGTTCCAGGCTTACTTTACATAAAGTGAGCACACAATAATACTTTCCAAAAATAACTAACATTAAACTCATGACCTTATTAAATCATTTTAGCCCGTAATTAGCTTTAATTATTTTTACTCATTATTATTATTATTATTATTATTATATTCCTGACCGTGCATAATCTCATTCGTAAAGTTGTCGTGTGAAGTTATTCGGATGATTTTAAATAAATTCGAACCCATAAACATGTCGTACAATCATAGAATGAAATTCTACACGAAGAAAAACACTAGAACACTGTCCTAATTTGTTTTAAATAACTTTCAAATTATTTCAAAACTAATCAAAATTAACGCGGGGTTCATTTAATTTTTATCTCACCTGTCTTCTAAATTCTTAGGACAGTTAAGGTCTCTCTCGATGACTCACATTCATTTCTAACTAATAGAGCAAACACACACTCATTCCAAGGGTTCTAACTACCTCTCACCAAAGAAAGAAGAATGAAAAATCAAACTACTGCAAAACTAATAGAAATCCAAAGGAATAAGTAAGGCTACGTTTACAGATATTTACAAAGATAGAAAGCAATTGAATTCTTAAAGAATACTCATGTGACTGGTGTGAACTGGATTGTGGCTGATGACCTAGCACGTGGTCACATCACCTTCCATCGAACGAAGTCTCGCCCATGTCCGATGCCTTACATGTTTAGTGACTCATGGAGGCGTTGACGATGTACAGGAACTTGCAGTATTCTTCGTGGAGCTGGATAACCATCTTGCCGTAAACTCGAACTCAGGACCTTTCTTCTTCCAAGTTCTTGTAGAAAGCTGAAACTAACAAAAAGTCTTAGAAATAGCCCAGGATTCACTCTCGATGCTTTATAATCTGGCTGAAGACACTTATCTTAGAACAGCCCTAAATTAATCGTAGTGAAATTTTTCGAGTGTCTGAATTGCTGTTTATATAGTCCTCGATGCCTTCTCCAATGTAAAGTCTTCCGATGAAGCAAACGACGTCCAGTCTCTTCGGTTGCTGCAGTCAGAGTAATGCTCAAATTTAGCGTTCAGAAGTATAAAACCCTCTACCAAATTTTCCTCTGGAATTACCATTAATTTCCTGTCGTAAGACATAGGTGTGTCTCTTAATTACATCTAATTGGTGGATTTGTTGAATTCCAGTGAAGGTTGTCACTTTTATTGGCTGCTCCAGTTTTACGTCACTTGACTTTCCATTTATTGATCGATTGAGATCTGCCTGCTCGCCATGTCACGTGGTACGCACACATGTGTCTGAAGGCCACATAACAGGAATTCCAACCTGCTCCCTCGTGCTCTCTGTAGGTCGGGAAAACCGGTTCGCGAAGTGACTAGCTCGTACTGGCACGAAATACGGAATCTCACCCTCTTGCCGATTAAAATAATGTCCCAACACACTGATGAAATAAATCATTTTCTTTCTAATAAAATATTACCACTTTTGAAGGGGACAGCTTCCGTGATTGGATCCGCTGTTTCTCATAGACCCTTAGCAGGCGTCGCGACTCTGAGTGAACCCTGTTCCAGCCCTCAAGCCTTCAGCCTCCTTGGACTGATTCGGAATTGAACCCGGGACCTTTGGGTAATAGATAGCTTCACTACACCATAAAGCTGGTCATTGACAATTACTGATCTTTCCATTTTTCAACTTTTAGCGTACTGGGGTGGTAGTTAAAAGGTGTTAGTGTCGGTTATACAGTGTTAATACTGTGAAGTTCCTTTTCTCTTCCTTCCTGTGGGATTCAACGCCCCCCCCCCCACCCGTAATGTTGAATGCAGTAGTGCTTATTCTAGTTAAACTGTA